>NC_089509.1:28442975-28487975 GCF_036850995.1 Saccopteryx leptura | reverse complement strand
AAACACGTATAACTTTTCACCCATCTCTAACCACACTTTCTCAGCATTGACAGTTTTACTAACTGAAAGGAATTGCTTCTTTTTTTTTTAAGTGGTAGTTTTACTCAATGTTCATTTATAGCAAATAATTCTCACAGCCAGAAAGGGTGACACAGGTAGGAGTGACAAGGCAAAATTAAGCTTTTATTGCTAGTGTTTGTATAATATCATACATGAAAAAAACATGAGATAATCTGTGGCCTGTTCTCTTAAGTTTCATGAGAGATTTATGTGTCCAATCCCATTGGTGTGAACAAGATTTAAACACACAAATCTCCAACCTGGCAAAAGAATAGACCTTTTAATATATTAATGGGCAGATTAATACTTTATATATGAAGTGAATTTCAGCACTGGTTTGGTGTTTCCTACTGATATTTTGTTAGCGTCTGTTAATAAAGGACACATATAGCAGTTCATCCAGTGGTCCTCCAGCTCCAACCCACAGCTCAACATTATCTGCTTTGTCACACCAACTCATAATATCCTATCTGCAAATTGCTGTAAATGAAACCATATCTTAGCCATGTTTTATAACAAACAAGGCCAGGACCAACATGACTTCTCACCTTTTAATGCACTGTCCTCATTCAGGATCTTCGAAGGAATGGAGTATAAAGAGAAGCAAAGCAGAGATGACGCTATCATGTAAAGAGTTTCCTTTGAACCTCTACAACTAGTTACAAGGCCTTTTCTCCTTTTTTCCAGTCTAGCAGAAATGATCTAGCCCAGGACTCATCCACGTGAGCCCATTTCAGAACTATTCATTGGATGATTTGAGGGAGGCTCCAACCTGGTGATACCAATGAATTGCATTAACTGAAAACTTTTGTATGATTAGGACTGGGTGTGATGTGAGTCTAAGACAGGGGTCCCCAAACTTTTTACACAGGGGGCCAGTTCACTGTCCCTCAGACCGTTGGAGGGCCAGACTATAAAAAAAACTATGAACAAATTCCTATGCACACTGCACATATCTTATTTTAAAGTAAAAAAACAAAACGGGAACAAATACAATATTTAAAATAAAAAACAAGTAAATTTAAATCAACAAACTGACCAATATTTCAATGGGAACTATGCTCCTCTCACTGACCACCAATGAAAGAGGTACCCTTCCAGAAGTGCGGCGGGGGCCGGATAAATGGCCTCAGGGGGCCGCATGTGGCCCACGGGCCGTAGTTTGGGGACCCCTGGTCTAAGACATTCCCAAAGGAATTTCTAATTCATGTGAGAATAGTAAGATCTTCTAGCCATCCTTCAGCATCAGGTTTCAAAGAAACAGATATTGATGGCTGTCTTTTCCCCCATCCCATTCCTAGCCGAGTGAGGAACAAGCTCTGCTTCATGTAAACAAGATCTTTGAATTTATCTGCCATGAGGTAGGGCTTTAATGGTCAGTATCTGCAGGCCAGGAGCATGAATGTGATCTCATTGTATCACAGTGTAGAGATGAGATAGTCTAGAGCTACCGCACACCAGTGCATTGTGCCTGGGTGTCCGGAACAATCCTCCCGTTTCCAAAGCAGCAACTCTTTATTTTTCATCATTGTTTCCTTACCTCACTCATATGCTTCTTGTGATATAGATCTGAGTGAGTTGTGCAGGCTTCAGACTTGCCAGCCCCCAGCTCCCAGGCCTAGTACAAAGTCATTCATAAACTTACCATATTAGACTATCAGATTGAAACCAAGGATTTCTACTAGTGGTAGAATTGGAAAACCCATTGTTTTAATTATCATTTCATCAGCCCCAACTGATACTAGTATGCTTAAGGAAAACATACTTCAGTTACAGTTGATTTTCAGATTCCAAAATGGTGCTGCAAAGCCTGTGCATCTCTAATTATATTTTATGCTAGGCTGTGCAATACCAAAATATACGCCACAGCAATCAGTAAGTGAACAGTATCAATCAATTTGTAAACAGATGAAGTCACTCATTCCCAAACTGGTTTTCCAAAAACAATTACTAAATTACAATAGAAAAAAAAATTGTACAGTTACTGTATTTGTGTGCTGTGTTACAATCAACATACCAGGGAAACAAAACAATTTAATGCAGAAAAATCATCATTCATCTACATTATAATTGCTTCTTTTTCACATCTACAGGGCGGTTAATTAAAATTGTGATTAAATGCGGTCGCGCTGCCTAAGATGTCTTGCCCAAAACAGGTGGTACAGAATTTAAAAGTAAAAAAAATGTAATTAGCATTGGAAATTGAGAAATTGCCTGTAAGAATCAGTGTTAATTTCAGTCAGTGATGAGGTAATTTATAAATGAATGCAGTGGAGGCTGTGCAAATGCACAATTGCCTTCCTTGCCATTCTTAGCATTCTCAGCATGCAGGTGAAAATGTTTTCAAAATATTGAGGTAATTTGAAAATCAATCCATGCATTCTGTATCTTTTTTCTCCTGTTTGTACCAAATGCTGAACAAATGCTGCCATAGATGGCACGAGCCATCAGTTTTTTATTTCCTAAGAGCAATGCTACACATATTTTAGACCTTCATTAAGAAACATAACGACAGAAATTGCAAACTTCAAATTGTTGCAAGGGTCAGAATTGTACACTTGAAATTCTGACTAATGTGGGTTTGCTTTACTACACAACCATTGCATCAATAAAATAGAGACTTGGAGGGAAATCTCAGGAGCAGGCAGATATAAAGACCCTTAACTAATCCAGTAAATACACAAGGTTTTATTTTTAAAGTTTAAGGAAGAACTAGAGAATTATAATATGGCTGAGAGTTTCCCTAGAATCTTTATAATTCGACCTATAAAGCCGTGAAAACCAGTCAATAAAGTATTATTAGAATTTTTTTTCAGAAGTGAACTCTGCTCACTAATAGTCTTTTTTTAATGAAGATGCAACTTTCTAACAAAATATTATGCCATCAATTTAATATATTTCAGGCAATAAATTTATATAGTTTTGGTACTATTTTAAAATAATTTTTACTTACACGATTATTAAAATAGAACCACTAAATTTTTAAATCCCCTTTTTATAGACTAAATTTAACTTTCATGTGCTTATCTTGACCATTTGAACAATATACATTTTAAATATTTTAATAAATAATCAAGGAGACTATGGGGCTGACTGTCGGGCTGTCACTAGAGTTAAAGAGACTTCTTGGGACTTCTTAAGCATTCTGCAAAAATGACCTCTCCATACAAAACTCATCCTAATAATATATTTAGTTAACCGTTACAGATCAATCTAATAACTGGAGTCGTTCATGTAAAATATTCTGCTGTTTGAGGTGGAAATCAGTGATTTCACTCCAAAGACATTCTTGGAGAATCCTGACATTTGGGGAGAGAGACGAAAAATAAGGAACAGTCTTCTTCTCTGCCAGTACCTTCGCACCCCTGATTTCACGACAGGTATTAGCCCCCCTCCATGACCCTTCCTCATCACTTTGGGATACAAACGAACTGTGCAGTTTCGAGGTGACAACTCGGCTGGTTGTTCCAAGTGGCATGCCGTCATTTCTCCTGTATTTCAATCTGTTTTCCATTTAATATTAAAGTAGAAATAAAATGAGACCTATAAATGGAGGAAACTGAAAGGTCACCAGTTAACTTCATGATCCCTCTCCTTTCACCAGCTTCTACCCCCACCAACTGTGATTAGGACGGTTTGATCATCCAGCAGTCAGCTCACCTTCAGTGAGGGAGAGTGCATCCTTCATCAAAGAATGGCTTCCTGGACTCCCTTCAGGACTTGTGAACATTAGATCTACAGCCACATGGGGCTTGGCTCAAATTTCAGGAGAGGGGTGAGATGGGGGAGGTACTATGTCACCCTCCAGGCTGTGCTGGTTCTGGGTTTACAAGGGGTCACAAAGGTTAGAGAATCACAGATGTCAATAGAGCTCCAGGCCCTGCCTCTTAAGAAATGTGCAGTAGAAATCTTCCTATCGCTTTACGTTTAGTTCTTAGCCCTCTGTACACTAGCAGAGCAGTGTGGAGTTCTTCACAAGGAAGATGTCACCTACATTATGTCCAATCATGGACAATGACAACGTCTTTTATACAAGCTCCCTCTCCCAAATATCTCCTCCATACTCTTACTGCGTCATCAGGATCCTCAGAAAAGGTGTGAACTATGTAGCTATACCAGCCTAGATTGGCCAGCAACTTGTTACTTTAAGTCCTTTTTCTGTTCAAAGTTTCCATGTGAGTTCGCTCAATTTATTCTGCAATTGCTAGTAGTGGCATCTCTCTGGAACTGATGTCAGGTGCATGGGAGAAAAATGCACATTTTTTTCCCCACCCAAGGCTTCTTTCAGCTTCATTCCTGATGGTGACCTGAGCTTTGCATTAGAAGAAAAAAATGTTTTTGCTGTTGTTGTTGAAAAAATAATCGGCAAGTATGCCACCAGGGCCTTCTTAGGCTTCTGGTATTTCTACAGAAAATTGCAGTGTTTAGTCATTCTACATTAATTGAGCATGTACTACATGCAGACACTGTACTTTTATGGCTGATGATAAAAAAATGAATGGAAGAGCCTGGGCCACTGAGGAGTTTGCTGTCTAGTGGGAAAAGGAGAGGGGATGGCTGAAGAAATGAAGACAATGTGACAAATGCATTAAAAACACGCCTGTGAGTAGAGAGTGCAGAAGATGTAATAATCTGAGAAAGGTGGTGAGGGCAGACTCTTTGGAGGAGGTAGCTTTTAAGGAGAATATGGTCACATGAGTTGGCGTGAGGGAAGGGCATCCTGGACTGAGGGGGCTAGGTACAGGCATTGAGGAGAGAAGGGAGAACAGCTCAGGTATTGTCAGCCAACAAAGATGGCTGAAATAAGGCCCTTGCAAGAGGATGAGTCAATTGAGTCTGCAAAGGTGGCCTAGGAGCAGAAGAATCTCCTACCTCATATTTCTGGCTCTTATGCTTTTAAATAGGTGATGATGAGCATGTGAACCCTTTTTGAAGAAGAATGACATAATCATATTTGTATTACAGTGAAATGTTTCTGGCAACTGTACGAAAGCTAATGTTATTTAACATTTATCGAGTACTTATAATGTGCTAAGAATTTTGTCTATGTCATCTGATGTTGCCCTGACAACAATTCTATCAAATAGATACTATTCTTTTAATATATTTTTCACAGATGAGGAAATGAAGGCTTAGAAAAGGCATGAGTCGGGGAAAAAAAGTTTATGTTTAAATGTTACTAGAATCATGGAATTTCCAGAATTAACAAGTAATTCTGGAAGGATATTTGGAAAGGGAAACCCAGCATTTGAAAAAGAGTTAAAGTAAGGCAGTATGAGTCCCTCTTCTATGGCTGAATAGTGACATGAAGTTGGGAATAAGGATTTTTATCCCCCCAAATTCTTCCATTCATTCATTACTGTGTTGGTTTGAAAAAGAAAATGAAAAGTGATTCTTGATCCTCAAGAAACTGATCTTAGAATGTGTACCCTCTTTGGAAGTTTGTAAAGAGACATTTAACAGAGAGCCCTTCAAAACAGTGATATTTAGTAAACCCGGAACACTGGCCTTGCTGATCTAATTCATGACATTAAGGCCTTCTTGGGCCTTATGAGGAAGCAAATGAAAATAATCCCTTTGCCATGACTATTTTCCCCTTTTTTTGAATTAACTCTTCTGTTGCCAAAGACTCAGCGATCCTCCAGGTTCCGACTTCTCCACCCTGCCTTATCTCAGCCATCCCATGGCAAGCCCTAAAGCTGCTAACATTTTGTAACAACTATGTGACAAATTGTTGTGCTTTTATTCATGTTGGACATCTTTGCCAGGCTTGCTTGTTGTGTTTTCTGTTTGGCTGTGTCATGGGACCAAAGGTGCCTGCCTTTGTACAGCATGTCAAATCTGGTTAACATGCAGCCATTTATCTTTAAAACCACTCCTGCACAATGGCAGCAGTGGACCAGGCCACAGGGCTCCGAGCACAACCCAATTTTTTAGACCATCTTTTCTACATATGGGGAGCACACAGGACAGCAGACAAGATGTTTTGTGATTTGGGGAATCTCTGAGAGACAAATTGCAGAGGGCAAGTGCAGTGCGGCTGGACTGCTGGGTGCCCAGTGAAGTGAGGCAAATCAGATACAGCACAGGCTGTAAGAATGAAGCGAGAATTCATATCTCTGTGCAGAACATGCACAGTACTTTGCTCACACAGAGAGTTCACACATAGACAAAAGCATGTTTGCTTGTGGGTTATTTGCACATGAGCCTTCTTTATGCATTTTTTACTGGTGAGGGTGCCCACACGTGAACATGTAAATATGCTGGTGTGGGAAGACAATTGGCTAGTACAGATTTAAGACATGGGAAAGACCTAGTTCACTGAGGCGTTTCTCTCCTAATGTAGTAGAAGCAGAATCTTTGTATTTTCTAAGGTTGTTCCAATAAAGGGCTCTGTGTGTGTTTAAAGAAGACGCAGAGCCAGTGAGTGTCAAGTGCTACAATGAAAATTATTGAGGACTTTTCTTTCTATAAACCAGCTGCAAACTTTATAACCTAATTCACTTTGGGTTTTTATTTCTCAATTGTTCCAAGGTATCCTGGGGATGATCTGCCCTTAAATAACTAATTATTAACAAAGGAGAAAAGACAGCATTAAAAAAAAATGAGATAAACCTTCATGAACTTGTTTAACTAAAAGGAAGAGACTTACTTCCTTGGATGAGTTAACAGACTGAACATAGCAAAACCATGTGACTGAAATGGATTGTTAAGAACTGTAGATGGTAAATATAAAAACATACATCTACACACACATGTGTGTGTTTGTGTGTGTAGGTGTACTGGGGTTGCCGGAAGGAACAAGCACATTTCTCTTTTTCTCTCTCTTTCTCTATTTCTCTCCCCCACCTCCTTTTTTTTCTTTTTGAGTAAAGGACCCAAGAGATTGCCTTTCACTTTGAAAACAATCTCTAATATCAGGAAAATGTGCTGTTTGTTTATGCGTACATAATGCAAGTTTGTCCGCCTGGGAGCTACAGCAAATGGGAGAAGTATGCATGGATTTCACAGGTAACAGGATTACGTGGGCACATAATTGATCCATTTGGAGAAAAAAAATGACAGTGCTCTAAAGATGCCTAGGCTTTGGAGATGGAGTTTATGAAACAGGCATTTGTAAATTCAAAGGAATCAATATGTCAATTTTATTACATCTCAGAACCAGCTGGGCATTAAAGGAACAGTAGCCTTTTTTTAAAAAAAAATTGCAACTGTGTATTCCCACATTGTCTACCTTTCTTAAAGGGCTTAGAATTTAAGGATATGAAGTCAGAAATCTCTACCTTTTTGGAAATTAATTAACATTGTCAAAATAGAGGACTAATTTAGCAATTTCTGAGTTTTTAACCTTAACATTTGGTTAAAATATCTGATTTAATCATTATAATTAATGTTTGTTAATAGGTATAAGCAATAATCAGAATAGTAACTCTCACATAGGCTGCGTATAGTCGAGAATTCATTAGAATTCATATCTGCATTGTGCTTTTCAACAAAGTCTAGATTTTACCTCTTCACTGATCTAAGAACATAATTTAAGAGCTAAGCTTCGGATGTCCCACAGAATTTAGTCTGTGCAAGTATGAAACAGTCCTGTTTTATTAGAGTTTTTGACAATTCAAAAAGACCAAGCTATTTTAAATTAAGTTCCCAGATAATAGGATTTGGACAACAGCCATAAGAGACGTGCATGGGATGTGAATTCAAGATTTTTTTTTAAATGTCTCAAAGAGCTTACACAACTAAGGATGAAATTTAGAAGCTATTATCTGGTCCACTTGTAGATGAAGCTGTACGTCCTTTCATACACCCTACTGTGTGCTGTCGGCTAGGACCTCAAAGGTGAGATGCTATCTCATGTTCACATCTACATCCCCCCGACTCCTGCTCCAAGAACATCCCTAGATTTATTCATTCACCATGAGTGGATCCCAGTTTTTCTGTTTCCCCAGGGAGTGAGAAGTTCAATACCATGGGAAAAAACAAACAAAAAAAAACCCAGACAAACAAAAACAGCATTCAGACACGAACAAATCTGTCCTTGAATTCTGATTCTGCAGCTCCATGTGGCCCTGAATGTGCCTCTTAACCTCTGTGAATTTCAGTTAATAATGCTTAAAATGGAGACCAATACTTTTTGCAAGATGATTGGGAGTGTTGAACAAAATTCTAAGGGCAGTATTGGAGTTTAGAAAATACTCAGTAAATTCTGATTATAACTATTTCACAAGGTGTCTAATCAAGCTACCAGGAATTCTGTGATAGAGGTACTTCAGTTTTGGGCCATGCTGAGACACCCTTAAGAAAAGGAAACAAAAAACTTAGACAGAGGTATTCATTGCTTTCCAATTCCTTAGAAGTGTTAAAAAGCACAGAAAAGGGAAAGAAATAGTCACTGTGCTTGGCACTGCCTTGTACTTCTGCCTTTCCGGGAAGTAGACATGGTACTTTTCCTTATAGGAACAACACCCCCTAAAAAAATTCCTCAAGGAATATATTCTGAGCTAATCTTTATCACAGCACTTACAATATCTGATTCCTACTTGTCTCCTCACAAATGTGTAAATGCCTTGAGGACAATCTTATCCATCTCACTGTTACCAGTGACTAAGTCGGTGCATGGAACACAAATCATTTTGTTAAAGCAAGGCTGTACTTAATAGAAAGCTGAATCCATTCTACTCAGCTGTCTTCTGAAAATGAATACGGCAGGTACATTAAAGATTTAGTGTATATTATAATATCTAGAAAAAAGCTTTTGATAACTTATGTTAGACTCCCTACTACCCTATTAACAATATCTTGAACTCCACTTAGTGACAGCTATGCCATTTTGAATATTTGGGACTTTTTCTTTCCTTTTTTTTTTTTTTGTATTTAAATTAACTAGCTTCCTGCCTTTTTCAATGACACCTATAAGACCTGTGAATTAGGGAGACAGAGAGAGAGAGGCAGTATGGGTGCTCAAGAGTCTAGGCTTTGGACATCTGGACTCAACTCTAGTTTCTACTTCATATCAGCCACGTGACCAGGAGCAAGTTGCTCAGCCTGTGTCTCCATTTCTCATAATGCCCATTCAACAGGGTTGTTGTGAAAACATACTGATAATAAGTGAAGTACCAAGCACATAGTAGGTATTTAATGTTACCTACTCTTCAGTGTGTCTGAGTATTTTCTTTGGGTTAGCATCTAGAGAGTTCCCCCCTTGCTCCTTCGCTCAGTCAACTCTGCATACACGCCACTGGTGGATATCTTTCTTACTCCAGTTCCAAAGTTCCTTATGAGAATTGGTCTATGCTCTACTTGAGAAAATGAGCATGCAGAATTCCCTTTCGTATTTGGAATCAAATCATTATTTTCTGCCTAATCTGACTGCTTCTTTCTTCCACCATCCTTTCCAGTGAACCAGTTTGGTGTTTCTGCAAGGCTTCACCACCATTCTGTGCTTGGGTATCTCAGATCTCTCTTCTTCCATGATCCTTTGAAGATAGCAGAAAAGAAGATGCATTAAGGTCTCTTGACTTTGTTTGCCATGCAACTATGTGGATTGGTTAGTTAATAGAGCAGATTAAAACATTTTGATTCTGCTTAAGATCCCAGAAATACATTCAAAATCTACAGCTACAAAATGTAAAGAAGGTAGTCCAAATATAGTACTACATAATGAGGCTCCCTGTTGGTAGTATATAAAGCAGTTTAGAGTATAGCTTCAAATTCTAATGAAGATCATTTTAAATTTTGCACTGAATTGTGAATTTAAAATTCCCATGTTCTCCATAAGTATCTGAAGAGGGGCATGTAAATACCATAAGTGAATTAATTACTGTCTTAAGTTGGTAAAGCATGTGCAAATCCAAACTTTATTCTTGAACTTGCACTTCTCTCCCCAAGGTTTTCTGAACCATTTCCTATGTGCTGAGTTCTGAGTACCTATTCAACTGCTGAGCACATATAAAAAGGTATTTTTCTTTTCATAGATTAAATGTTTCAATCTCATAAATTCACCACCAAAACAAAAAGTCTCCCCAGTGCCATACACACATATAACAGGAGATTTATCAAGCAAAGAAGAAATATTTATAGCCAAAAACTTTAAAAAACATGAAAAAAAGTCGCCTTAACTTTTGTCCCTCCATTTACTCTCAACAGTATCAGTTTCTTTCTTTGAGAAGAAATGGCCAGAACATCTTTAATGCTTGCTTATGTTTTGGTGATGTAATGTGGAACCCCTGAAGTTATTGGACAAGTTTTCTGATCTGTCTCTTTTAAAGTAAACCCAAGAAGAAGGGAAAATGGAGCTGTTGTTAGCTCATTGATGGTGCCCACATGGCGCCCACACCAATTTCTTCAGAGACTCCATAATTTCCATGGAAGGGCCAGAGGCCTTGCCAATATCCGCACATCATTGGCATGATAGACCATAACAGCTTCTTCTGAGCCGTTCCGGTCTATCGTGTCAATGCGTACTCAGGGAGTCCTCAACACACGGATCATTGACACGGCACTACATAACGGCTCCTTAGCAGCCATTATTGGGTATCAAGTCAATGCATACTCAGGGAGCCTTTAATGCACAGTCCTGCACAAACAGACACATTCCGAATACTAAAATTCCTTAGGAAAATTAGTCATTGCCCATGTGTGATAGCTGTTTTCCATTTTGAATTTTAACCATTTTGAGGAAAAGGCAAGAAGGGAAAATCCCAGAGTAGTCTGAAAAGTCCTTAACATAAGAGTGTAAAAGCTGTAAATACGGGGCGGGCATATGAAGATGGTGAGCTTCTAAATTTTTCCTTTCCATAGCCTCATTTTATTGTGTCAGAGTTCTAGAAAGCACTTCACTTTCATTGAGGCTCTTTTTTAGGCAGGGCACTGCCCAGAAAACCTTTTTTTTATGGTTCAGATATAAAACCCAGAAAATGTAGTGGAAATGATGACAGGCTCTCTAGCTATAAAATAACAATAATAGATGTCATAATAATCTTACAGAACTTCACACATCAAAAATATCACTTTTATGATGATATCTGCAAAACATTTCAGTTGGTTATCTTTCCAGAGTTTTAATAAATAACAATGCTGAGAATGAAAGGTTCTGCAAGAATCAAAATAAAATAACAATGATGATATCATAATTATAATAATATGGCCACCATTTAATATATGCTCAATGTGTGGCAGGCACTTTGTATACATTATCTCATTTAATTTTCTCAGTAGACATTACAAATCAGGAAACTGTGACTTAGCAAGGTTAAGTAACTTGGCTGATTTCACACAACTGCTAAGTGACAGCCATGGGACCTGAACTGAGCCTGGTGAGAGCCATGCTCTTAGTATGACATTGCTTCCGGTGACAATCCCCTTTGGGGAACTGGGTTTTTATTTTGACTATCCAACCCCTTGTCTGCTTGCAGTGGTAATTTTAGTAATTCCCCCAAATTATAAAGAGAGTCAGAGTCAATACTAGAATACAAGAGCACAAACACCCTTTATCTCTGACAATATGTCAACCACAAACAACACTTGGGAATTCCAGAGACTCTGCTGGTGTTTTAGAAGGAATGTCCACTGTTGCCCTCATTCCTCTCACTCCTGCAAAGATTTCCCTGCCCCAAATCAAAATGGTGCGAGTTTGCTGTTGTTGGTATTTTTTTCCTTTTGTGTTCTGCTTACTGACTGACATCTGCTATCATGCTAAGCAGGTGTTCCTATGTAAACGAACGTGCCCTGTTTGTGTTTCGCCATCCTCGCTGCTGCGCACCCAAATGAGCAGCGTGATTAAGAATCCTGTAAATTTTTGAAAGGAAACGGATGGCTACCCTACTAGAACATAATTACACCGTTCCAACATCCGCAGCTCACTGCTGCAGCAGAGTCAGAGAACAGCAGAAATTAATAATATATAATAGCATCATTCTCGTAATTTATAAATGAAATAAAGTAGAGAGGAGATTCTGCTGATACGCATTTTCTCTCTAATTCCAAAAGACAAAGTATAGATTAGAATTTTAGTGGGGTGAAACCTGGCCAGCAGTCTCCCACTAGTTGCCTGATTCATGATAGGAGTGTTTTTGCTTAGGGAAAAAGCTAGTATCTTTTACTAGGCCAGGGGGAAAAATGAATAAACAAGGCCCTCTAAAGGCAATGCTAGATAAAGGGGGTTTGAAAAATATCTCCATGGATTTTGTGCCCACTGTATTTTAAGAGATGTTACTACTTTAAGACTTCAATAAATGTTGCATTTTTGCTTTTATTATAATAACATACTGTCGTAGGTCAACCTTAGTAAAGGAGAGACCTGACCAGTTAAGATGTGGTCCAACATCAGCTTTGCGTTAAAAAGTGTTTGTGTCAGTTCTAGAGTCAGCTGTACAACAGTCACATACTCTACTGGGCACCAAAACGTTCGTTGATAGGATAGATTACATGTTATGCTTTTTTTAACCACAACAAAAGTATGTATGTCTTTTAAAAAACATTATTTTGAGCACCCTGAATGTGCCAACAAGATTCTTATTACAAATCATCTTTTTAGTAAGGGAGTTTATTCTTTTAATTGCACTTTGCAGCCATGTTGGAGAAATAGTAAACTTTCCAAAGAGGCAAATAAATTCTATGTTCAAAGTAGACAGTCCAGCCCTAACCAGGTAGCTCAGTTGGTCAGAGCATCATCTTGGTGCACCCAGGTTGTGGGTTCCGAACCCAAGTCAGAGCACACACAAGAGTCAACCAAGGAATGCATAAACTAGGTGAACAATAAATCAGTGTTTCTCTCTCTCCTTCCCTCCCTCCCTTCTTTTCTCTCTAAAATCAATCAGTAAAAGATTTTTTTTTAAATAGCCAGTCCATTTCTCTGTGAGATAGAGTTTTAAATAAAAAAGTTAAATATTTTTCTGATTTAACATACCATAGGACAAGTTGCCAAACAAATGGTAACTTATGCAGCCAGTTGTTTCAAGGTTTGTCTCCCATGAGTCCAGTATCCAGGACACACACACACACAAAGGCAATTACCCTTAAGAAACATAATATTTATATTATTTAAATATTGTTATTCAAGCAACTTTTTCCTGCTTAATTCCAAAGAACGACAATACGTCCAAAAAAAAGTCAACTTGGACTTTTTGCTTTAATTAACCTTAAAGAACATGAAAATACTGTTTGCCTTTTAGGAGAAGCATGTCCATTTAAGATGCTTATTCATTTAAGCAGTATTTATTTAAAGATCCCCTTGAGTATAACTCTATGTATTTTGATTTGGTTCAGAGAAAATAAATTCACTTAATAGATTTATTTCATTAACAGGTATTTATTTAAGTGGGTCCCACTATATTTAAATCTCCAAACAGTTTTCATTATTTCCGTGGTTGCTTACTTCATGTTGACTAATTTTAATAAGCCTAAGGTGCCTAGGGTCTTATTGAGTGTTCAGTTTGATCAATATGGTTAAATTAAAATTGTGCAAAATATAAGCAAATGTACTCTTAACAACACAGTGAAAAATGTGCTGTGCACTGAGCATTGATTGGTATGCCATGGACATGGATGTGCTATGGTGGGTAAGCCTCTAACTACCTAGAAACAGCAGTTCTCCTCCGACCCCCTCTCCATCCAGACACACCCACATCATCTCCCGCCCACACATTCAGGCAGGGCGTCGGCAAGCCCACTGAAATAGATAGGAAGGAGATTTATGTCAGGTGTTTTGCTTTCTGATTTAATAGAAAGCAGAATGTAAAACTCAGTGAAATCCTCTGTAAAGGAAATAAAGCTAAGATCTTATAAAAGTTAAGCCCTATCACTAAAAGGCTTTAGGCTATGTCAACTGAGGAATGAAGAACCTAGTTCTTTTTTCCTTTTTTTTTTTATTTAACAGAATCACTTTTAAAAAATTAATTGTAGTTATTCTTAAACATTAATCGTTTGGTGGCTTGTATCCTTTTTCGAAGTTCTTGCTTCTCAAGTTTGACTTGCCAAATTATCAAAAGAATAAACCCCTGATTTCTAAAGTATACCAAAATTTAGCCTTGCCATTAGTATTGCATTTGAAAACCTAATATAACTTAATAGCATTCCAACAAATTTATTGCTTTCTATGTAAATGTGAAGCTAAAAAGATAACGAAGTACATTTCAGTGGATTCCTTTTAGCATGAGAAAGTTTGTATCATCTGTTCCTAAATTGATTTCTTAGCCTTTCCTTTTTTCCTTCCCTTTTTTTTTCCTTTCTTGCCTGTTTTGTTTTTTGTTTTTTGGGTTTGTTTTTTTTTTTTTTGAGATGCAATAGGAATATTAAGTGTTCTTAATATTCAGAGTCAATCTTTTTAGGCTTTTCAAAAATCTACCACAATTACTTACCAATCATGATTATATACCATACGAAATTGTTCCTAATATGTGTTGGCTGTTAAGGCAGTTTCTTTTTCCTTCCTGTTGTGTGTTAATCTTGTGTCTTTAATTTTCTTGCTGAATGATAGCTGCCACTTCATCTTATCCCTTCCTACATGTCCAAAATAGAAGTTCACATGAGCAGAAGTTGATCTTATCAAAGGTAAATCAGAATTTTAAAAAAAAAGCAGGGAAAGAAAAACATAAAAAATGCACACCTCTCAAGCAATGACTGCATTTAGGACGTGTGTTCTACTGAGATGAAAGTCATTCTCTAGTTTAAACCGACCACATTGGTTCATGAGCATAGGAAGTATTTGAAGTTTCTTTTTAAATTAAATCCAGTGCTTGGGCTTCCTAACCTTTGATTGTAGAGTCACCAATAAACCTGCAAAATAATGTTTCAGACTTAAAATCATCAGAAATAAGTCGACTAATACGAGTTCAGAAGAACCGACTTTTTTTTTTTGGTAGCGAGGCCAAGAAAAATGCTTCAGTTTTGGTTCAGTTGTGTGCATGTTAGTCTTGATTTTTCTCTGTGTTTTGCATGTTTTGAGTTTTTAATATCAAAGGTATTGCTCTTTCTAAACAAGTGTAAGTTTACCCAGTCAGCTTCACTTACACCCTTCCCTTGTAATCAGATGTGAAAATTACACCCTCCCTTTTAGATACATGATAATTATACATTTCAACCTGCAAAGAATTGTCTCTGTTTCAGTTGTTGGAATGAAAAAGCTGAGACAGTCAGTAAAATATATTATTATATTAAAGATCATTCCCAATTGTTTTCAGGATTCATAATCAAAACCATGATCAAGGTAGTTTTAGTTTTAAAAGGAATACATGTGGAAATAAGGAGCAGATACAATTAATTGCCAAGTTCCACTTGAATAGCCATTCTCTTATTTTATAAAAATGCAATTGAGAAAAATACATTATATTCTTTTTAAAAAAACTATTTTAGTATTTTGACATTTTATTTTTCCATGCTTGTTGAAATTCCTATTTTTAATGTAGACCAAAAAAATCTACATTTTTGTGATCATTGTGAAAGGTTAGGAAGAAGTAAGGTATAAATACAATAAAAAGATCTTTTCAAAAAAAAAAGGGTTTTTTTTAATTGCTTGTGTCTGTATTGCTGATTTTTTTCAAGTGTCCTTTTGGGCCAACTATAAAAGTTTTATAAACTGAGATGGGCTATCTCAAATTTCACAATCAGCTTTCTAGGCTCATCTGAAGTGCTATTTACATCATAAGGTAAAGATAGATGTCAGTGAGGATATAAGACAAATTAAAGCTTAAAAATCTCAGAGGTTTTGAAAAAAAACAACTCAAAAATATGTTTTTCTTCTTCAGGGGGTGGTTAAATTATTCATTCCTTTTACTTTTGTAAGTCAAGAATAAACAGAAAAGAAGAGAGAGGCAGTGTTATTGTTTCCTGAAACAGTTTACATCATAAAGGAATACCTTAACTGATTAGATCCCTATATATTTAACTTTTTTTCTTTTCATCCAAATACTGGCATAGGTAAGTGAGAATACATATTCATGTAGTCCAAATTTTTTCAATTCTAGCAGATTTCCTGGTTCTGAAAATGCCCTTACTCAATTTTCAAATACTTAGAATTAAATGATAATATAAATTACCACTTATCTAGACATCCTTTTCTATTTAAAAATTATTGTATATTTTGAAATTGATATTTAATATTTCAAAGTATTTTCCCTTGAGGACATTCATATATTTTTAGAAATTTGGAAGAGAACAGATAATTGAATTATTCTCATCCTAGGTCTCCCTTGCTGTGTAGAAATTGAATCAGAGCCGGCAGAATCGGGATTTGAACCCCAGTCTTCCAAATCCAAATCAGAGCCAGGATGCCGCTTTGAATGTTAATTCTTTTGTTGCAAATAGCTCTCCCCCATTCAGTGTGAGATGATGTCTTATTTTTAGGCTAAATGGTTCTCTACTCTGAAGTGTCAGGTTACAGTTGTGTATGCCAAGAATGAAATGGCTAGAATCAGGAAATTTGGTGTGCTTTTTGAACTATGGAGCCACATGTTCCGAACTCAAGACTCTGCTTTTACTGGGTTTTTTTTTTTTTTTTTTTTGAATTTTAGAAAGATTGGACTGTTGTTCTTTTAGGTGAGGTGTCCGGTAATTCCTGTAGAGGCTAGGCGAAAGCTCAGAAAATGTTTCACTGGGTACTGACATCAGCCTGGCATTCAGTGAGCTCCTACCCCAGTCCCCTTCCTCAGGTGACCTATGCTGGCAGGTTAGAAGGAGTGGTGAGTAGGAGTCAGTGGTAGAGTCTATGGAGGACGGATGGTTGCCAGAAAAGAATGAAAGGGCCTATGCTCCTGGCATCCTCATCAACATCTACCTTCACACAAGCAGCAGCACAGCCGTCGGGGAGAGTGTAAAGGGTGAGGATTGCAGACAGAGCCATTCCTGGTTGAGCCACATGGCTTCTACTAGTTTCCATTCCAGCAAGCCAGTTGATCTGCGGAGTTCTGAGATTGCAACCTGGTATAACGAGAAGGGTGCTGGACTTTGTTCAGGAGACGTGGAGAGCTGGCCCTCCCTGCCCTGCCGTCCGATCTCAGCATGACCATGGCGTGGCCCATAACCTCTCTGGGCTTCAGGTCACTGGTTGTAGAAGGTAGGGATCAGACAGAGGCGGTAAACCCGTATCTGACACATGTGTTTGGCCTGGCTCATAAAGTTTTTTAAACACATTTGAATTCATTGCCAATATTTAAAAATTGAGCTGTTTCACTCAAAAATCTAGATTCCCAGCTCCTCTGGAGAACTGAGAAGATCTGCATGGAAAGACTATGAGGTAATCACTTTTGATCCCTGGCAGAAACGTCGCCCACCCTCCTTACCCGCTGGTGTATGCAGACATGTCAGTGTGTGACGTGGTCCTCTTCAGGGCTCTTCCTTCCTTGTAGTTCTACAATTCCAGATCTGATTCGCTTCACTATATGGAATGACTGAATCCTCGTGGTTTCACCATATACAGCGGAATGCTAAGTATCTGTCTATGCAATAAGTATCACATAAAGTTGGGAATATTTTACGTCAAATAAATCAGCCTCATTTGGAACACTTTTAAATCTGATGGTGGAAGGCATGTGTATCTCAGAAAAGGTAGCCTTTAAGGTAATCACAATAAAGGTTTGACCTCTGGCTATGATTTCCTTAGCAAACTATGTAAGTACTTTTTGAATTATCCCAAAATTAATTCTTTAGAACCCAAAGTAAATAATATAGGCCCCTTCAGTTAACATAGCATTTTTTACATCTCCCCCTAAACTAAAATCTCTAGTCTTCCCTTTGAATATTGGGTACATGAATTTTTTCTCCTATCACATAATTGCATGTAAATTATGTTGGCCTAGGAACTAGTTGGTCTTCTTCAAAATTAAAGAAATTACATTAAGAGAGTCATACTTTTATAACCCTTTTTTTTTTTTCAGATATGTTCAGTTTGAACACAAAGGGTAACATTTATAACTAATGGGTATAGAGTATTTAAAATTGTACAAAGTGCTTTACAGAAATATCTTATTTGATCTTCAGAACAATTCTTGGAGGTAGACAGGGAAGGTATTGAACAAGAAGTCTGAGATTCAGAAACATTGGGTGGCCTACTTACGTAATACTGGAAAGAGCCAGGATTCAAGCTTGCAGCTTCTGGTTTTAAATCAGTGCTTTCGACGACATAGTCATCCTTCCAAAGTCATAGGAGATAGCCAAGTAGGTAGGTAGGCATATAGATGAAAGAAAGAAAGAAAGAAGGAAGGAAAGGAGGGAGGGAGGGAGGGAGGAAAAAAGAAAAGAAAAGAGGAAAGATACTCTTACCTCAACAATGACTTTTTTCTTATGAACAAGCAGAATTGTCTCAGTGTTTTCTAACTTGAGTGGAAAATCATTTTTGATAGCTATTATTAAGTGAATGCTGGACTTTTACTAAGGGAAGCTAACACATGTACAAGAACAATTCATGGATAATGTAGGGAATAATTTAAGATTAAAATTTACAATGAAATTATGTAGATGGAGAAGGGGCAAAAAATCATAAACTAGGCAGGCAGATGTTTATGGAAAAATAAGATTGAGGGAGAGTATAACTGTAAAGTAACAAAGTAAAAGAACCATTAAGAAAAGAGATTGAGAGATGAGAAGGAAAGTAAGGATAAATAAAAGATAAGAATGCTATATAGTAATTCAAGAAGTGAAACTTTTTAGTACAGAGGTAGGAGAGAAGTGGAAAATACTAGAGAGGGAGCAATAATTAGGAAGTGTGGAATAAAAACCTCTAGGCCAGAAATTCAAGCAGACTTGAGGAGAGGGGTAGGTGGTAAATATGGAAACATAGAAAGTAATGTTTTCAGGAATTCAGGAGCTAAAAGGAAAATAAATTCTAATCACAAAACTCTGTGAAGACAAGATCAACAACTTTGGATTATAAGCAAGGTAATTAACATGGTTAGAAAGAAAGAATAGAAATTAGTAAGAGCTGGAAACAACCTAAACGTTCATCGATGGGTGAATAGATAAAGAAGATGTGGTGTGTGTGTGTACGTACATTTAGGCTGTTTCCAGCTCTTACTGATATGCACACACACATACAATGGAATATTACCCAGCCATAAAAAGAAGGAAACCTTGTCATTTGGGACAGCATGGATGGACCTACTGGGTATTAATGCTAAGTGAAATAAATCAAACAGAGAAAGACAAATACCATATGGTTTCACTTATATGTGAAATCTCAAAAACAAAACAAACAAACAAAACAAAACCGAACTCACAGATACAGAGAACAGCTTGGTGGTTGTCAGAGGGGAAGAAGGCTGGGGGTTGAGAAAAATAGGTAAAGGGGGTCAACAAATGGTCACTAGATTTACTGTGGTGATCAACTTGCAGTATGTACAAAGATCAAGTTATCGCTTGAATCTCATACAATGTTCTATACCAATTTTACCTCAATAAGAAAATAAATTAGCCAAAAAAAAAAAAAAAAAAGAACCTTTGAATTTGAAGAGGTATTAAGAGAAATGGCATTAGAGGGAAAGAAGGCATGTGTGGAAAGTAAAACGAGGTGAGAAGCCGTGGTAGGTGGAGGTGGAAAGGAAATGAGTCAGGAAGGACAGGACTTGGACCACAGCAGCCTGCAGTGTGCAGGAAAGGAAGCCGTCTTATAGAGGAACCTAAAAAAGAAAGAAAGAAACTTGAAGCTGTGTCAGGAGGGGACAGAGCCCCAAGCTGACAGAGGAAGAGGCTAAGGTCTGCAAAGAACACCAGTGAACAAGAGGAAGGTGGGAAACTGGAAGAAGAAAAAACAGTGAATTAAAGTTATGGAGCTAAAAGCAGTGAAAGTAGCAATGAGGCATATAAGAACGAGCAATTTTTTTTTTCTTTTTCAAGTTTCCCAAAAGGTGAGGTAACCCTGATGGTTATCTCTCCATCCGAAGGATCCAGGCGCTGCGGGCAAGTGAGGCTGGGCCTAGTGGTCATAATCATTTTTTGAAACTGTTCTTCCAAAAAATTCATAATTTATAGAAAGTGAGAATTATGTCCAACCATTTCTAGCAAAACATAACCTGGATGGTAATTTACATTGCTTATACAGAAGTTCTCTTCAGTTTTTAGTTTGATTTACAGATTTTTCATATCAAAGGTTTTTGGTAGATTGTATTTTAGAATCAAATGTGTCAATCCCTCCAGTTTTTTTTACCTTGATACGTATGATCATTTATCTGGATTCAAATACTTTCTTGCTCTGAATGGTCTAAACATATACTCCATGGGGCTCTAGAATTTAAGACCTTCCTCTCCATCAACTATTTCTAGTCTCTCTCCTTCACTGAATTAATGTAAAGCCTTTGGCAATGCAATTTTTATGTCACTGTAAAAAGTTTTAAAAATCATAACAGGCCTAAGAAAAAGAAGGAAATTAGTGTATGTCCTTCCAGTCACACCCTGGACCATGTGTGTGAGCCATGTGCTTGGATTACAGTGCCCCCAGGAGCAGGCTGTGTAACGGGGACAGAGCAAGGACAGCCCTGTACAGAATTAGTTTATCTGAAGGTGGGTAGACAGTCCCTCTGCTGTAAATGCAAACAATTGTTTCATAAGAACCTAAAGCAATTATCTTCAATAGTAAATTTGAGCTAATATCTTTTTCCTTCTCTCTTTCCTTCCTTCCTCTTCCTTTTCTTCTTTTCTCTCTGTTTCCTTCCTTATTTCCCAACCCCCTTCCAAGATCTTCACTTCAAAGATGTAAGTGGCTGAAAAGAAAAACAAAATCAATGTGTTGCAATACAAACAAGGAATCGTATATTTGTTAGAACCCAGATTGAAATAAGATACACAGTTCTCAAAAGCAGCTATGTGTCTGAAAACCTCCTTTAGTTCTAGACAGGATGTCAGGAAAGTGAACATGTACATACAACCACCTGAAGAAAAGAGATGCCGTGGGAATGACTGTACCTATATTACAGGGAGCGGGAGAAACACCCAAATGGCCTTTGGAGCATTTACTGGACTTGTTCTTCTTTCTTTTACACTGTAGCATATTGAAAAAATAGAGATGACACACACGTAGGTAGCTAAGTAAGAAGAGGGGATGGCACAGTTTCAGACTATCATGGAAAAAGGAACTGGCAAGACCTATAGCATAATACAGTTAAGTTCAGAATTGCAGACAGAGTGGGGGGGGCAATATTTCAAGGATAGTTAATGTCCTTAAACATTCTCTTAATGCGAAGTCACTCATCATTTCCCCCCTTGCTTCCTAGAATTAAGAGAAGTTTTCTTTCACTTAGGTTGCTATGCAGAGATGTGAAATTTCATTGGCTCTGAATACACTCCTGTCTAGTAGGGACCACTGGGAACTCTGCTAATGTGCATACTGATGTTCCCTGCAGCTTCAGAGATGATGAAAGAGCATATTACTTATTTCCACAACAACAAAGCTAAGAGAAAATTTGAAAGCAGCCAGTTATTTTACCTGGGGACTTTCTCCCAGGTGACAAGGCTATAGCGCTGTGGAATTTAGATGTGGGGGCAGTCTCATTTTCTAAAAAGTTTTTATGGGGAGTCACAATGCCACTCCCAATAACAAAAATTTAAAGGCTTATTTTAATTTTCATTCATGGAGTCAAATGTGCCTAAAATATGAGAAAGACATTACGTTCATTCAGAGTATATTTTATTGGTTGTTTACTAGGCTGGACTGACAGGATATGATTTGTGCTTTGTGGGGTCACAACAAGCTACTAGCAGGACAATTTGCTGAACCAAGAGGATGATTGTGTCTGGTGCCAGTCAGTCGCAATTAGGACCAGGACCAGGGAGGCCTAGGGCTTGTGCATCGTCTTGGGCCAGCTGCATAGAAATCAGCTCACCTGAAACTAATTGTCACAACAGAGACCTTATGCAAATGAGCCCTGGGGTTAGCGTGGGAAAAGAAAAACTGTCGCAAAGATAGGTGACCTGCTGAGCAGGGGGTCTGTTGCTGGGGAAATCTTTGTTCAATGAGTTTAAAAATGTTTTCATTGTTCAAAAAAAAAAAAAAAAGGCATACCCACTTACCGAGAGCATGGCAAACACACTCATCTAAAATTCCAATAAAGCAGAAGCCTGCTTTGGAGCATGCAATAAATTGGGAGTCTTTATACTTTATAAGAGCTATAGCAGGAAAATCATTCCCCTTGGCAGGGGCCTTTAAAGCTCAGGTGCTGCGGATTGCAGAGTGGCCTGTCTTGAAAATTCACTTGGAAGGTCCGGTCTATTGCCAGCCTGTTAGGACTTCAACCAGCTTTTCTACCTGCATTTCAACTGTCTAAATTTATACAGCCATGAAGAATGACTGTGAACTAGACAAGAAAAGCCTATTTTCTAATTGAACTTTACTTTTATCTCAGGTAAAAAAGAAGGGCCAAGGGAGTTCCCTGCCACATGGCAAAAGAATCCAAGAAAAAATGAAAGTTTCTAAAATTGTGGTTTCTCCAATGTTCACAAAATTCAATAAACTGAAGTTCCAAGACAGGTTATGCAGCCCAAGTGACTATTGATTGTAGAAATTTAGAAAAATAAAAGTAAAAAATATTTTAAAATTATTATTTACAGCTTTTTTAAATCCCTGTCAAAAATATTTATAAATTGAAAACATTGTAATTCAGCCTTACTCTACTAAATAGTCTTCATAATGTTCAACTTCCAAAAAAGTAGACGAAGAAAAGCTATTTTAGATAATAGTAAATATTTTGAAATGCTATGGTTATTAAGTTGCCTTTGGGTGCTTAATTGATTTTTAGCTTTTTAATCTTGTTTCCCTAAAAAATAGGGGTTAACATTTGACACTGCTTAGCTTTTCACTGAACATTTGCCAGTGACATATTAAATAATGCATATTTACCCAACAGTTTAAATTTAATAACCAGGAAGTGAAATGGGGCATTCTAAGCTTTTGTGAGAATAGAAATATTTTGTGTCCAGTGATTCCAAAAGAAGAATAATGTGAATTTAAAAAATATAGGTGAGAGAAAATGAAAGTTGCATTGCAATAGCTTTAAATGCAAACGTTATTTTGTTTGGCAAATTATACTTGGTAAGAAAGTGTTTTCATTGTATTTCCTAAGGGCTGGATGAAAATTTAGACTTGTAGCTGATAAATAAGCAAGCTCAGGAACTACTTTGGTAGCCATGACAATATCTAAGAAAGTTAGGCTTAAAAGAAGCATGACTTAATCACAACTTAAAAGAAAAAAACAAAACAACAAAAAACAAGAAAACCTCTTTTGTCCTTTCACCACTGTCTGAAATAATTTCCACACATAGGAGACTGTTCACAGTGGGTATGAAGTGCTCAGCTTTCACTCATCAAACTTTAATCGGAACTGCATTTTAGTTTTTGAATAAAGAACACTTAAAAAATTTAGATGCAAATTATTTTGCATTATTCATGATCGAAGTGTCCTTGTAGATTTAAACACTTCTGAGGCCACCTTGATTCAAGTAATTACCTAGGCCCTCACTGCTCTGTCATGAATAAGGTATTTTGTACAAGTAAAGTATGCACCCGATGAGCTTTTAAAGTGGCTTTACACTGAACTTGTGTATTGCTTCTTGTGCATGAGTGAGCCGAACACGCGTCGCAATCTGTCTCAGGTGGGAAACCCTGGCGGGGCATCCATGGGTGACGGGATGAAACCCTGAGCGCCTCCCTCCACACACATGCTCCTCCTTTGTCTCTTCTCAAGAATCTCAGAATGATTCTCCAGCCTGATTAGCAGTAGCTGTTTGAGAATCCAAGAGAGCAGGAGATGCTAGCAAGGAAACAGAGAGGAAAAGAGGCAGTGTTTCAGCTTAACTCCTCCACCACCGGAGTTCAGGTCGGTATCCACTTTCCAGGCCACTCACCTCCATCAGCAAAGGCTCTGTGGAAGGTAAGACATCCCTGTGATTTTACGTGGCTGAGTACATCTGCCTCCCCATCTGTCAGCCCGGACGCCTCAGCTATTAAGAGCTGGGGTCTACCTTCACCACACTATTCTTCAGCAAATGCAACTGGCTTCGTACTCAAAAGCAACTGAAGAATGGAAATGAAAGTGACCACACAGCGCAAATCTATAATTTATCCACACACACAAAAGAGAAGGTTTGGAAGAGTTAAATATAATTGGCTGAAGCTTGTAGCTGGCGTTTGTTACAGAATGCCCAAGCCTTTCCTTTCCAACTCTGTGGCTTTGAAGAATTATAGGAATTTTATGATGTGCTATTGGAGTTATACTGGCAGAGATTACAGAAAAGGGGTTAAAGTTGGTTTATGGTAGAAAAAAATTATGCAGAAACCAATAAAAATAAACACACTCAAGTAGACTAAACTTGCTGGGCTTTTAGTTTTAGTTTAACAAAGGAAGTTTAGATGAAAGTAGATGTTGCAGCTTTTAGAAAATTAGTTGACAGTCATACTTGATCATCTTTACTACACAGCGGTATAATTAATATTTAAACATTCTAATAATGCAGCTTGCTTTGCATGCACTTTTCAGCCTCACTACAATATATTTTATCTAGAATTGTGCTAGCATTTTCTTGGGTGCTGCCCATTTTCATAGAGTTACATTTAAAATAGAGTAAGGCCTTTGCTCTTATGGCCAGTAAAACATCAATCGGAGGGTGAACAGGTTTCATACATCTACCAGACAGTTTATTATTAAGACCAATATTTTACCCGAGATAGTAGATAATATATAAATTTTGTTTCATTGCCCCTGTGAATGTTTTTAAATGACTAAAATAGATAACGTTTAAAAGTTACATTTGGCTATTGTCCTGCCAAAAACTGGAGACTGTGATTATGGAAACACCATGTGAAATGAGTAGGTAATACATGAAATACTGAACCCACTGTTGTCTGCCTATTCATTAAGATATCTGATGAACATAGTGAAGAATTTTCATTTTTGATATATGAAGTCATTTTGGGAGCACCATCTGAGTTGTGACAGCTGACTACCCAGGAATATAGTAAAACAATAAAACTAGAAAATATAGAAAAGTGGAATAATTGAAAAAAGACTAAGCTAGTTTATATTTGCTCTTTTTTCAAAAAAAAAATTGATTGATTTAGAGAGACAGAGGAAAGAAGAGAGAGAGATAAAGGGAAGCATTCATTTGTTGTTCCACTTAGTTGTGCATTCACTGTTCGCTTCCTCTATGTGCCCTGACCAGGGATCGAACCCACAACCTTTGTATTTTGGGATGACACTCTTACCAACTGAGCTAAACAGCCATGGCTGAGCTGGTTTATTGTCACGGGAGAAATTTCTTCCCGCTCCAGTCTCAGGGCTGTAGGTGGGAGGGAAAAGTTGTTTTAGGTGCCACCCTCAGCTTGGTTCCATTGAAGAGGTCAAGGTGCCCAGTGTTCTTGATCTTTTAAACGTGAGAAAGAGTATTCTACCTTTCCACAATCATCGAAGTGACTTTTCACAGAAATCGCATGCACCTATTTGCTACTCTTTTTTGTGAGTAGGTATGCTGAGCTGCAGGTCTATTTTGGGAGTCAGCCCACGTTAACCCCTTGAGACCCACTTCAGGATCGGTACTGCTCAGTGGGAATCCCATCCTGTAGTGAAGTGTGAAGCCATAATGCATCCACAGCCACACCAACGTGGTGGCATCTCATTTTGTGTAATTCCGTGAAGCCTTTGAAGCTATGGGTTGCACAAATCAAATGGCGCAGATGAGAACTGCAAAATTAGGCAAATTAGATTTTGAGAGAAAAAGATGAACAATATAAAAAATAGTCAATACGCAATATTACTACAGAGAAGCAATATGTAAACTAAGTTCCACATTGAAAGAACCACAGGGATCTCATGTAGTAGCTGTCAAGGGATGGTTTGCACTGGCAGCTTTATTTCTTTGTGTAAGAAGAAAGTCATTTTCCCAGATTCGTTGACATGATCACTTTTATTTCTGATCCTCAGAAACTGAAGAAGCAGTTTGGTGTCTTTGTAGTTCATTGGGTTTGTCTTGAGAAAGGGAGTTAAATGAATTCAGTTTAGAAATAACTACAACGCAAGACTATTTAAAACCTGCTATTGAGGTGGTAAAGTAGAGATAAGTTGAACTTAACTGCAGTCACATGCATGGGTTTGACAGATAGGTAAGTCCAAGAGTGGACAAAATTAAAAGCATTTTTCATATGCTAATCTCTACCTGCACAGGAATAATTTTTTTAAGGAGGCAGCCTACTGGCAGAGTAGATTCAGGAGCTGTCTATCATCAGTGCATTACTTCTAGGAATTGTTATGACACACAAAAAAATGAATAAATACTTTTATAAGAGAAGTCTTTCATAGCATCTTAATTTCATAGAGTGTCGTGACAGCAATGGGCCAACAATTTGTGGAAAGAAAAAAAATGACACAACA
Source organism: Saccopteryx leptura (assembly GCF_036850995.1). Taxonomy (NCBI): domain Eukaryota; kingdom Metazoa; phylum Chordata; class Mammalia; order Chiroptera; family Emballonuridae; genus Saccopteryx; species Saccopteryx leptura. Next base: position 28,461,570 of record NC_089509.1, on the reverse strand, counting down.
TGTATAGCTTTTAAACTAAAATAATAATTTTCTTTGTATGTCATTGGTTCAAAATTATATCTGAAGGATTACATTTTTAATTGCAAATTAAGGTTACAGTGAAAACAATGGTCTTCCTTGCCTTTCAGGTGGTGGATATATGTGAACTTCTTAGTGAGTGTGAGATAGCCAGGGATGTCAATCAGAACCCGCAGATTAACCCACAGCAGTGAAATCCGAGAAGGTTTATAACAAGTAGGTAACAGTTTCAGGCCTCTGTGAGAATGCATACCCTCAAACTTCATGCTGGGACAAAACAGGGCAGGACATTTGAGGTAGAGAGTGAGAAAAACCTTTCTCTTATTATGACAAAGCCTCTTCCATACTTGTTTAACTGCCACCTGGCTGTTATTAAGTGCTCACCATTTCTCTAAGTTTTATGTTATTGTACAGAAAGCTTTGAGAGTTTCCTTTAATTTTGATAAATATTCATATTTGTGCATAATTTCTACACTTCGGTTTTGAATGATAGAAAATTTCCCATGCTTGCTGAGTTTCCTTTCAAGTAAGAAAGTAATTCTCATAATAAATAAGAATGTTGTATTTCTCTTTACCAATATTGTCAAGATAATAAATCCTTACCTTAGTTTATAAATTCAAAATTCACTAACTTATTGAAATGAGAACCAGAATTGTCCAAAAGAAATCTTGAACAACAAATGGTGACTCAAAAGAGAGTTATGATTATCTAACATACGGTCCTACCCTTTTTTATCGGTGTTCTCAGTCTCAGAAACCTTAGGGTTCAAGTGCCTATAACTGAGTTAGAATCCTTAGTTATTTCACGGGACTATTTTAGGCCCTATGAATTAAATACTAATCAATGATTACTATAATGGTGTCATTTATAAACATACTCTTCTTCCCTAGGAGGTAACAGTCAGAGAAAGTTTCTGGCATGCTAGTTTTTCATGTGGAAGAGGAAATTCAAATAATAACATACTTAAGCACTAGATGAAATGCTTTGTTTTGGCTTTATTTATAAGGAAACCTGGACAATGGTCATGTTATTTTTTAAATGGAATGGCAAGTCTGGTGTCATGTGACCTGGCTGCTAACATGAAGGAGGAGAGTTCGTATCATGGACATTCTTTGATTACAGAGCACATTAGGAGGTAGATAAGGGAGCAGCACGGCAACCCACCTCCTGGCCATGGGGGGACAGTGCCGGAATGTCTGCAATGTGTTTCTATTTTTGTCACACCTATGTGTGGCCACCCATCTGGTCTGAATCAATCAGTCTCATCCCAGAGCTCTGCATCTCCCCAGCTGAAATAATAGCCCCTTTCCCAGTGCTCTGTGTGAAGGGGGGTCTCTGTTTACCCCTGCCCAGACAAGGCTCTGCTACTTACAAGGCTGCATGTTTGTAAATATTGGTGAACCTAGGAAGAGGCATTGGAAGAAAAAATAATTTAACATAGGTATCTTATGGATGAACTTTGTTCTTCTAGAAATAGTACTTAGGAAAACTGGATGAGTCAGTAGAGAAATAATTGATCCCAGAAAGTGAAAGTATCATGCTAGACCACTTTGTGTACATACATCCTGGTTTTTTACATATGTAACTTTTCTTGCCTGAGTTGAAATCGTGAATTTTTGTGCTGTTATTCCTAGGACAGATAAAACCAGGGTATATTGTTCGCCATGAGTTAGCCTGAAGTATTTCCTTGGGCCATTTCATTCTGCTTCCCACTAGAAGAGATAATGTTGGATTTCCCTGCTCCTCTGTAACAATCCTTCACCCTTGCGTCTAGGTCACTTTCCTGGCATTCCTCGTGTGCACATTCTGTTCTTTAGCAGTCCAACATCCATGCCTCTCCCATTGGCTTCCTACACACCTGACAGCCTCTCTCTTGATATTCCGCTACTAGACCACTGACCTCTATTAAAAGGGTCACGGTGTTCACCAGTGAAACCAGCCATGCTTTAGGTCTACATAGCACTCTTCCCACAAGAGACCTCAAAATTTACTGATGTTCGTGTTGGCAAATTAAATAGCATAGCCAAAGCGACTCATCTTCCCTATCTGCCCAGTTTTCCGTTGCCGTGGGAGATCTCACCCTATCACGGACCTCCCAACCGGGAAGCCCAGCGTTATTTTTGTCTCACCACTGTCTTTCTCGCTCCCCACATCCAGTCTGTCACCAAAACCATCGCCACTTTTTTGGGGGGGGGCCAACTTATTCTGAATCCACCCTCTTCTTTTTTTCCATTCTCATGGTTGTGGTCTCAGTTTAGGCTTTGGCCTTGGGCCCACTGGGAATTTGCAGCCTCCTTTCCTCTTTCCCTCCCCAGGACTCTATCAGCCCCAGCTTAATTTAACATTACTACTGAACTTTCTTTTTACTGTCTGTACCGTAAACCAGTCCATCATTTTCTCTGGGCTCCAGCGAGACTGCCGACTGCTCCCTTTTTATGTCTCACCTCTTCATCCAACTGTTTCCAAACTGTTCCAATACTTTTTCTTGCTTTTCCAAGGTAAGCTCAGACATTCATTACGCAATCATTCTCTCAGTACTTCCGGAACTCTTCTATGCCATATAAATTCTGGAGGTGCACCCGTACCGGGCAGACCCCAGCACTTTATACCTTCCCTTAGTCCTCCTCTCCTTCCCTTCATTCGATACACATGATGTTGAGAGCATGTGCGCACTCAAAACTGCTAGCTCTACCACTTACTACCTATAACATTGCACAGCCTACCTAACATCTCTGAGCCTTAGTTTCCTCATCTGTAAAATGGATTGTGATGAAGACAAAGGGAGAATTTATATAAAACACGACTGACACATAGTAAGCACCATTTAAATGGTTGTCGTTGTTGTTACCATATCTGGAAGGATAACTACTCATTCATACTCTTTTCAGTCGCTCTGACATTGTGTACTTTTTAATCTGTGTGTGGAAATTTTTATGACAGCACAACCGAGTTTCTTTAATCTGATTCTAATAGTAGCTTATGTCTTAGAAATCAAGGACGTGGCTATTATCAAACTAGGTAATGATGAAGACTTAAATGATGCTTTAGAGGAGGAGGAAGAAGAAAACATGACCAGATTCTCTTTTGGATTAATACTCATTGCTTATACAACTAAGTCTCTGGGAAACACAGTATTGCCCCTCAAATAAGTTTATTTTCCATTACATGGAAGCATGTTATGCATAAGAAAATATATTGTGCAGTATGTATGAGATTTATTTCTCAGAAAGCAGAGAAATGGCAAGAATTTTAAGTGTTCTACATACTTATTTAGATCTCACATCAGGAGATAAAACAAATGAAAACTCTGACTTGTTAATAATTTACATTTTAGTGGAAAATTTGTACATGCTGTTAAGATACCTCTAAGACCCAACACAGAAAATGCAAATAACTTACATCCATTGTGCGCTGAAGAATTTGTCTGAAAAAAGAAACACCATCAATTAAAACACACACACACACACACACACACACACACACACACACCGCAAGTGTTTTCAAGGGAATATGGGCAATATTTGCAGGGCTATAATTGTACTTAGACGTTCAGATGACTCTTTTGAAGTATTTATGTGGATGATCTCTCCATTCATCAGGTGTTTCTTACAGAAAACCCACGAGGCCCACCTCACCACCTAGGAGGCAGCTTACACACAGGGGATTTCTTTTCAGAGGCCACGCACTCTTCTCTAACAGCTTCCGAGAGTTTCATGAGGAAGGGAAAAGCCCAAACAACCACCACCCCCCCAAGAAAAAAGAGAGTGAGAGAAGTGAGGAGTGTGCATGACAATAACTACCTCTGTCCCTTTGGTTTTTGTTCTTTTCATGTCGTGGAACTTTTTAGCTGCGCTGCCTGGGTAACTGCCCTGGAAGTTTGGAATATCTGTTGTTGAAGGAGGTTTGTGATTGAGGGCCTTCTGACACAACCTTTTGTTGCATTGAGGTGTTTGATCCTCTTTCCCTTTCTTCTAAAACCAATCCCATCCCTTTAAAAAATGGATAACCAGCACTTCTTTTACTTATTGTCAGCTTTTGGAAAGTTGCTGTGGGGGTTTGTAGAAGTTTAACTAGTTAACTCTTTGCATGCTGATTTGCTGTCTCTCAATGCCCTGTTCTCTAAACCTGAAGGTTTTGATGGCTTTTATCAGGTATATCCTGTTTTTACTCGTGCATAGCAAGTGAGACACAGTCAGATCCAGAAATAAAATGTTTGTGTTCAAGATCTTGACATGCCAGAGTGATTCAGGCTTTGCAATGGGACACATCCTTATTTTTCTTTTTGTCCTGGGAGTGAAATGTGAGGTAGATGTGATTCTACCATTTGAGAAACCTGACAACATTCACCAGTTTTTGATTCACACAGAACAGACTTTGGTAAAAAGTAGATGCAAAGGTTTACTTTAAAACTGGGAGGTGCAGCAGGGTAACAACAAAAGCAGAGAGCCTGGGAATCAAAAGGGTAGGGGTCTGGTTCCAGCCTGCTGACTAAATACTGGGATATTTTTTCCTCAAAAGAAGGAACACAACCCAGGCAACAGGAGAGAAAAGAAGCTTAAATGGATTATATAACCAAAAAAAAGCAACTTATGGCTTCTAGGTAGTGACCTACATTCTGTACACAATGATGATATTTTTACGGCGGTGATAGGGTTAATAACCTAACATCATTCATGTAGTGTTTTTTGAAAATTGAATTTTACTGCTACAAAGTAAATGTAACAGCCCTCTGGAGACAATATTACAGGCACTTTATTGTTTGCTAAGCTGATGTCATCTTTCTACAGACTGACTTTAAAACAAAGGCAGAACATTTATTACAAATATCACTGTGTGAAAGGAAATCTACTGAAATATTGTTTAGAAGGTGAACTGATAAAAAAGTATTAATACTTGGCTTTGATCATCTTACACTATAAAGTTATGACTTCAAAATGCTTCTCATGTGATCTCTATTCAAGGCAAAACTTCATCCTGGAAATTCCTATCTGTGTCTCTAGCATTATTTGCCCTCAAGTTGAAATATTTGTTGAAGCTTTATGCAAGTTTTCGATATTTTTCTCATAAGGCAGTTTCTTAACAAAGTTGATGAGCTTTTGAGAGAGAGATTAAATAGCACCTTTCAAAGATAATGTATATACAATTTCAGAAATAAAGTATGGAGATTAAGCTCTTTAGTTTATATAATGAACTTTCAAAATCACCTGTAAGTGGTGGCTGGAAAGTTTGCAATTTAAATAAGCTATTTAAGGCATTGCCAAGCAAGCTTTCTGCATGGCAGGTTGCTTGCAACTTACAGGGTTTGGTCTCTGTATCTGATGCACATGTAATATAGCATGAAGTTGTTTGTGGATCACACAGGAGCTTCTGAGAGCTTCATTTCCACACTGTAGCCCTTGAAAATGTATCAAATGAGCAGACATGTCTGGCTCTTACAAGGCACAAGAACTTGTTTGTAAATCAGTTACCTTTTGAGAAAAGTTAAATTAGGGGGAATTTAACGTTTCTTTGATGTTTTCCCACTTAGAAAGCCAAAGAACAAATTAATGATCATTTTGAAGTAATCATGATAATGAGAAAAATATAACTTAGTGAGCTACACTATCTCAAAATAACTTTTCAGGTAAAGCATATAAATAGCAGCTCAAATGACCAAAAGAGCCTGATGGTGTTTTTCTAAGAAAATGATTTACTGCTCTGCCTTTGTCTCTGAAGTCTGGTTAGAAGGAAAACACAGGTCAAGGAAATTGGGTTAGAAAAAAAAGGCCTGTTATGGGGTAGGTGTAGAACAGTATGAATAGTGTCTAACAGGGAGTCTGCAGGCACTCAGGAGATCAGCAGACCAGAGTCCCACCAGTATTGGTGAAATGCTCAGTGCTTACTGCTGGCGTTTATATCAATCAGAAATGAATCCACAGACGCTACCTAGCATGCACTGTGAAAGATGACGATGTGAAGTTGGTATATGGGCCGTGCCCAGAAAGAAAAGCTACCAATACTATGATTGTGATTAAGCCAGGAACTGAATGGCAACATTTTAAAAAGTTGTTTTGTTAATGAGTATACTACAGTATATGAGAAACCCACTTTTTCGAAGCTTACATCTATTGGAAGCATTTTACTACAAACCTGCCAACAGGGAAGTTATTTTATGGCCAGCCAATTTGTTATTGTATTTGACAAATATTAGCTACTTCCCAGTGCCAGGTACTGAGAGAAGACCGACAGTCCAAAGGTGAGCCTCACAGAGCCTCACGGATCACTGGCAGAAAGAACAGCCCAATGGGGCAGAGCCTGACACGTTGTCAAGTTCAAATATTTAATGTTCAGTAAATATTCAGTAGTCAATAGACAGTCAAGGAAGCCATAAATGTTTGTTGAATGACTGATGGAATGAATTGAGTAATGATCAGGGTACGTCCTTGATTCCTTTTCTGTGCAAGGAGGGACTTATCTTCTCTCCTGATACAGGTTAGCAGAGCTGTGAGAAAGGACAAGCTTGAGCAGGCCTTTAAAAATATTGAGTAGCATTCACCACGTAAGATCAGGAATTGGCCACTAGTGGTGGAAACAGCTCGCCAGAATAGGGCGTGATTTTTAGTAGCACGGCCTGGGTCTGGACCCTGCATTCCTCCTTGATGCTGCTTTAAGGATGTGGTCTTTGCCCTCTCCTCCCCACTCCTTGTTGTCCTGTAACCTTGCTCTCTCTCCCTCTCCCCGCCACCCCACCATTGGGATTCAAGGTTCTGCCTCCTCAAGTAAGAACCAAAGTATTCCATGAAAGAAAGGAAACTGTCCACCTGTTCCTCACTTTCATCATGAAACTCAAATTTTAGTTGTTCATTCAGAGAGAGTATTTTTTTTACCAGACAGTGTTTTTAAACATCCAACGTACGGAAGAAAGGAGGAGGTGCAGTTAATACTTAAAACACACACCAGTGTTGTGATAAAAAGATTTTTCAGACATCAAGATACATTTGTTTTATTTTTGAACACCAGGACGAAATGACTGCAGTTACTTTTTGTCTCCAACTTACTAAGATGTCTCATGGACGGGACACTCAAAGCAGGACGATTTGGGACAGTTCCAACGGTCCGGGGCCTTGTGTCATGACCTCCGTAAATAGAATCAGCTTCCTTTCTTCTGCAGCACCACACTTCCTTGCCTTTGATTTTCCTCTCCTGCTTTCTCTCCCGGCAGCCTTTCCTTTCCTGTATCAGCCCCTTTATAGGCACATGTGCCTCTTTTTCCCTTCACCAGACCCCCCCAAATCTTCCAAACAGCCCCTCTTTGAAGTCTCTATTACCCATACAATCACTTTTGTTTCCCTTCCGTCCCCTCCCTCTCCACTCGAGCTTCTCCTCTCCCTAACCCCATTAGTTACATCTGCTGCCCCTACCATTCAGCCTGTGTTAAATTGTAATGCGCTTGACATAACTTCAGTTTGTCTGCTAAGTACTCAATCAGCACACACGGTTATCTTTCTGATTTGTAAAAAAGGGGGCAAGAGCGAGTAAGCTGGCTTAAAACTTGCTCAATGAGTCAGCTTTGCCCAATTAGCCCGGCTAAAATTGGAAATTGGCAACAAATGATAATGAAATAAATAGGTTTTAGTTAGGAATATAAATCCCACCAACTTGGTTCCTGATGCTGGTGGTCAGTACCATATCCCTCATATAAGGGGTCAGATGGCTCAGAGGATGCAAAGATGGATGGATAAAGGGAGGTGTATAAAGAGTTGCAATGTTTGTTGGTTGACTGGAGTTCTTTCCTTGCAGTTCATTAATGGATTTTTAAGGGATCTGTGGACCACCAGAAATTGCATGTAACATTTTGTACATTGATGCATTTTCCTGAGCAGTGGGTCTATACATGTAATCAGATCCTTAAGAGGCTCCATGACCTCCCAAAAGGTTAAGAACTATCGCTAACTAAGTGAAGACACCTATTTTGTCTGTTTTCCCATGGTCTGCTCCCTCCCTCCAAGCATATTTTAACTTCCCACGTGATTTGAACAGTTCACGAAATAGAAATATGCGGTTTTAAAAGAAAATGTACCTTCTTTAAGAAGAAAAAATGTCTAAACCACCTACCAGGTTATAAAACTCACTTTTTAAAAGAATATTATTTTAGTTTAACTACAATAAAAGACAGGCCTTTTTTTAAAAAACAATGGGTATAATCTCACATCTAAACCTAAGAATTAGTTTTATGCAGTTCCATAGAAAACCAAAATCTTGAGGAACACTTTCAAAACAACCAGAGAAAAATAAACCATTCCTTCTGTCAGTCTTGTTAGAGAGGGATTAAGAAACTGGCAATTATTTTGGCGACCTTAATTGTTGCGCGGCAGGAAAATATGTAATTAGAGCACGTTCCCAGGCCTGCGCACCTGCAGCACATCCTACAGTATAATGTCAGCTTTCAGTGCCCGTCAGTGCCAGGTTCTAGCACAACCAGTCACAGTGACGCTCTGAGAACATTTCGGACTCGTGTACTGTGGCTTCTGTGTCTGAAAGAGGCAGGCTTGCCCCTACCGCACAATGGAGCGCCTTGCTGCAACACTGCTTGCTTTATTCTCTGACGCCTACCTTCAGCACTGCCCTGGTTTACCCCGTTTGAGGTTTTATTGTTATGGTATAATAGTCCTGTACATTTTTGAAATTCCCTTATTATTCAGCGTATTAATACAGTACTGACTTGATTATCAGGCAGCATTTGCGCAGCGTAAGAGTCACTGCGTTAGCTAAGTCAGAAGCTGAGTAAATTCTTGGTATAATGAGAACAATTGTTTGACTTTTTTTTATGTAGAAAGACGGGCTATGGTCGTTCTCTATATAGCCGTATTTTGGAATTTACTACATATTCTCTATATATTGTTGACTATTCATTGCTTCACACAGAAAAAGCTTAAAATGTATTCTCACTAATTTAGAAGTGTTTCAGGGTATGGGAGGGCTCCATCTTCTTTTATTATTGGATTTTTGCAACACAAAGAAAGAAACTCAGATGTTAGAAAAAGGAGTTAAATTGAAGAAACAGTTTGCAGGGCTCCTGTTTTTCAGATAATTCCATAATCTGGCATACTGATAGTTAACAGACTTCTCCCCCTAAGGGAGATACACTGTATTTTGCTATCTGACATGTTGTCATATATAAAGAAATCAATTGGTAATTAAATGATGCACCTTGTGAAGATGACAAAAGGCATTTGGTTGCAAAAAGAGAACTGGGTTTTGAGGGGTTTGTAATGAAGGCCTAATGACTATTCATAAGAGATTTTCAGTCCGTTGATCCACTTGACTGGAAAGTTCTGCCCTGGAGAGTTAGTGCTGTCAGTTTCTCTCACCTCAGAAAGCTGCTGCAATCGACGGTGTAGAGGATGAGCGAGAAATTATCTAGTTGTTGCTCTAGGCCTGTCTTAGGTCACATGCAGAAGGCACATCTGGCTTCCTGTAGGTACAACCTTAGGACATAAACTTTGACTAATTTTTAAACTATAAATATGTACGAGTGACACTGAATAAGTTACCTTGCATTCACATTTCCTTTATTTTAAAATGCATGCAAGTTATGTGGTGAGGCTGCCATTTTGGCCTTCTTTTTTCCCCCCGATTTTATCAGTTACATGTTTGCTTGTTCAGCTAAGAGTAGCTGTTTTCGGAAGTTGTCAAGGACCCATTGATAACAGTCTCCTTGTGTGAAATCAAACCACTGTACCTTTATGGTGAATATGCCGAAGTCGCCCTGCGGGAAGGTCAACTGAAATAAGTATAGAGCATATTAGTGGACTGTGGTCTTCGTGGATTTCTATTGTCCTATTTGGCAAAAGGCAGTATGATATCAAATTTTTATACATTAGACTAGATATAAGGTTTCTACCACATAAGGAAAATGTCTAGGATTTAAAAAAGTTGTTCCACTGTCTCTAGAAAACAACAAAATCCATGCATTCAAAAGATACTAGCTCCAGGCAACCATGGGCCAGGCATAGTACTAGCCTCAGGGGACACAAAGATGAGAAAAACAAAATCTTGGCTCTCATAGTTTATTGGGAAACAGACAAACACAAAAAAAGTTGTACTATAACATGGGAAATACTGCGATCAAGTTGTATAATAACAAAAAGTCTTAGAACAGATTTTCTAACACTTGTTGGAGTGCACAGGTGTTATAAAAATCTCTTACATGTGTGATTCTTTCCATAGGCAAAACCAAATTAGCCAGCAGAAAGGTGTGTTGGAGGAGCCAGGTGTTTGTTGCAGTTGTGCTTATGTCTAGAATTCCAACAGAGTGGAAGTGGCCAGCAAATGCTGTACATATTTACTCTTGGAAAGTGGTCCTCCAAGTTATCTTATCATGCAGCTCACCTAATCGAAAGTAAACACATTTATCACCTCATTAAGACTTGTTTTATGGCCACTCCACAGTGGTGTTTGAAGGGGAAATATCTATCAAACTCCAGGTCTGGAACATCTGGAAGGGGGACATTGTGGCAAGCTACAGAGGTTTTAATCTCTCTATATCAGAATAATTTAACACATAATCTGTATTTGAGAGGATGTCACTGATGATTCCTCCTCGTGTAGTGTGGTTACTGAGTTTTGCTAATGTGTTTGCTGGAGCTGTCAAGGTGGACCCAATGAATGGACAGATGCCAAAAAAACTATTATGCTTATTAATGTACATTGATTGCTTATTTAAGTTATAAAACAAATTAAAAAATACATTAGTATTTAAACCCTTTTATAGCCAAACTGATGATTGTTTGTAATATAGTGTCTAGTAAAGAATATTCTAAATACCTGTAAAGCCCAACTATGTTATCTGATTAGTAGACCCATTTAAGTGGCTATAATTATGGAAGTGAATAGTTGTCTCTCTAAATAACAAAGTGGTAGATTTAAATATATAAAGATGTTAACTAGATTATTTAATATTTGTAGCAAAGACAAACTACCTAAATAGATTAATTCCACATCAGTGAAACATTAAAAGGCAAAGAGGATGCCAAGAATCCCATTAATTTGGGCTATAAGTGCCTGAAATTTTCTCAAAACATTTACACCAAAGAATACCAACAAGACAACATCAAGCAGTTCCCCCCAAGGACAGAGGGAGGTAAGGCAAACGTGATTTTCAACTGCAGGGCATCAAACAGCAAAATTAAGTACGGTGCCTTTCACCGGATGCTGAACAGAGCCACCATGAACTGAGTTACAAGGCACCACGCTCAGTAGTGTGTCCAATAGCTCCACTACTCCTTTCTCCATGAAGTCCTCCCTGAGTGTGCACTCTTTCCTTTACTCTGCCACGAATTCTTGCCACTTGTATATCATTTTCATTCTGCCGTGTGTTTAAGTTAGATAACCCTGGTGCCAAGAAAGCTTTAATAGATATTTGCTTTGTTGAATAATCAGGTTGAAGAGGAAGGGGTGATCTCTCTCTCTCTCTGATTTGGTTTGGCTATCACTTTTGAAATATATATGTTATATTCCCCAATAAGAGTGTGTCACGTCCTTCCCACATGTCTGGGAATTCCCGCCCTTCCTAACTAGAACTCTGCTTGTCTTGATGTATATAGTTCTTCTGCTCCTTGCCCTATTTCCTTCAAGGCCTTTGAGTCATAAGCATTCAGTAAAACAGTGAATAATCAGTCTGACAACCACGATTTTGGTTTTCCTTTCTAACTTTTGGGGGTTACTTTTGAACCTAGTAGAACTGCTCAGAAGGGTTTTTCACAACTTGTTTGCCATGGTACTTGCTACCCCAATTGGGCTTTTCCTTCTGAACACAAAGGCAGAGAGCATTGATGTCAGTACAACAAATAATGTGTACAATTTTAAAAAACACTAAATTTACCGAATCCCCATATTATGTTTTCACGCTGCTTTTTCAGAAACTATTCTAATACAATGCTCCTATAAACCGATCTTGGTCCTGGCAGGCCCTATTGGAACTAATGGAGCCTGACAGTTCTTCAGTTAAAAATTATACATGAGGGTCACTTTCCCTTAAATTATCTATTGTATGCCAGCTGTTCACAACTGCAGTGCTTCACTTTCTTTGCTTTGCTAGAAATGTCTAATTTGCTCGTAATATGCACAGCGACTATGCTTGCGGATGGCACTGAAGTTAGGAAGAGTTAAGCACACCTTCATGGAAATCAGACAAGACTTGCATTTTCCATGTCCTTTATTTTTATTTTTTTGGTTCTGGCAAATGTTTGGATGGCTCATTTTGCCTGTTTCATGCCACAGCACTTGAGTTATATCATAATTTCTCATTTGCTGCACAACTTTATTCTATTTTTATGCTCCTAAATGACGCAGCTTTAAGTACCCGTGAGTGGCACTTCCGTGCTGTGAGCACTATCGAAGGCAACCTTAGACAGATAAAACTCCCCCCTCCCTTTTTTGTTTTGTTTTTTTGCTGGAGAAGGGAGAAGAAGAGTCATCACTGAGGGCTGCGTTTTCTTTTTCAGGCCTATTAAAACTATGGCCAATAGAACCATTTACAAGAAAGAAGAAATTCACCCGAGTCCTGTGTCCGAATAAAGGCTCTCTTTTCAAATGTTCCTCACTACTCCAGAGCAGTTATCTTTGGATTATAATTAAAATGAGGTTTTTTTTCCCCTTTTATTCTTTATTTTTCCAGAATGCCCCAAGTGAAGTATTGCCCCAAGTTATTGGACCCTTTTTAGCAACAAGTGGCTGGGATTTGAATAAGCCCCCCTCTACCCAACCTCATACGGGCAGTGGTGGCACAGAGTGGATATGGTACAAAGGTTACACATTCAGTGATATTTTCTGCCTTATTGGTAAAAATGGGGAGGTGGGGTGGGAGGATTTCCTTTAATTATGAAATAAGTGTGATGTTAGCAGTTATTTCTGTAACCTGGAGAAAATACTGCATATTTAGAGCCTAATTTTTAGCATATGTTACCAGGCGTGTAATAAAATGGTGACCTGTGCTTTCTGAATACTTTGGCCATTAAGGAGCTTGCAGATTATAACTAGTTGCTGTAGAAACCTGGACATCTGGGTACTTGTTGAGCATGCATGATAATTTTTTAAACCTTAGTGGATAAGACAGAAACGGCAGCATTTGGACAAGGTCACATATCAGCGGCCGGCCCTGTCTCTCCCCTTTCTATTGTGTTATCCTTTGGGGTCTGGGGCATTAATATGCAACGGTTCTGTTTTTCTTTCAGGAGGACTTGTAAACTCTTTAAACAGAGGCACACAGTTTGCAATTGTTGCAGCACTGAGTGGGTGTATAGAAGCTAGGGCTGCAGCCTTGTCCAGTTGCAGATAGAATAAAAGTGACAGTGATGCAATGGGCCTGGCATGTAGACAAGTCCGTGGGATGGATGAATGGTGCGGCTCCTGCCGTCCCTCCGGTGGTGGTAGGCCCTGTAATAGCTGGCGTAGGAAGGGTGCTGACAATTGATATGCACTATTACTACATGTATAAAACTTAACACTGGGGCCATTGCACAGACGGGGGGTTCCTGTTTATTGATTTTTATGACTTGGTTAGAACATACACTTAATGCTTTTATACTCCAGGAACTCTGGGAGGGCTCACCTTAGGTAATAAACCTTTCTGTACTTTGCAATCACTCACAATTTACATGGGAACTCACGGTATCCAGTGCAAAGCTCAGCATCCCCACGTCACTTGGTTTTAAAAGTGCCATAAGAAAAGCAAGGAAAATCACTCTAGCACTTAGTGTGAATTTTTTTAAAACAACCTGTCTACTTCTGCTCTGAAAATGCCCCCTAATTATTATTATTCACATTTCCAAGAAAAACTAGCCACACAAACTTATGTTATGTGTTGTCTCAGAGGTTGAAAGCAAATTAGGTTTCCAATAAGACAGTATATCAAACAAAGTAGCATGTTCTTGATGCCGATGACTTTTTTTTAGAATTATGGTTGGACATTTTTGGCAGACAGATTGTCTTTTGCTCTATCAAAATGACAGTTTCTTTTGTAACTGCAATATTCATAATTAGAAGGAGAGAAGCAATCTGCCCAATTTAATATAAGGAAGTTTAGAGTCTCTGCTAGTAATTTCATTATTTTAAATTTTGAATTAATTGACTTAAAATAATACATTTAAGAAGTATAGCTAGCAGTATTATAAAGTTTCTCTTTCCTTTAAAAAGAACTGCTCTTAGTATTACACTTCAGATGAGATGAAAATTTTCTGTTTATGCCAGGTACCCTGTTCTAAGATTCAGAGCAGGAATGTGAATATTCGTCCCTGCAAAAGAGCTGAGAGGAGTTGTAGGGAAAGGCCTGTGAACAAGGTCACTTTAAACAAAAAAGTTCTCCCAGTTTCCCATGCTTAAGAGGCTGGCTGGGCTTAATTAAAGTCAATGGATGACCAGAAAGAAAGAAAAACAAAGGAAAAGAAAAATAAAGGAAGAAAAGAAAATTATTTTTAAAAAAGCCATCCACCCCACTTTAAACTCTTTCTGTACAATGATTCACATTCCATACCTTAGCTGTTGACGTTCTGGTTCTTTAAACATATTGAGAATGATATGTCTGCTGTCCCTTAACAGCTCAGGGTTTAATATCGCTCCCCCCGTTCGTACCTCTGGGCTGCGTCACTGAGGTGGCCCTCACCGGCACCCCCACAACAAAAACAAATCCAGCTTCGCGTGCAGAATGAAATCATCATCACATAGCGACCTTGTTCTGGACGTGATGTTTGGTTTCGGCAACCCTCTTTTCTGCAGCCCTGGCCAAGCTTAACATTTCCTGTTGGCTCAGAGGGTAACCTTTCTTCTTATTTTCCTCAGGATCTCTCTTTAGGGAACCCAGTGTGTTACATGCCGATCATGCACAGGGCCAAAAGTTTGGGAGAGTTAGAACTCATGGATATTGAAGACTTCTTTTCCTTTAGGAAACGATGAAGCCTCTGCTCATTAATAAAAAATAAAAAAAACATACATAGCAAAATTTAATCTTACTTTCCTGTATAGTTTTTGTCACATTCAACTCTAAAGGAAACCAACTCTTCAGCTCTGATACCCTATTTTGTACCTTAGCTGACTTTTATCTTTACATGAACCATCACATCTGGATGTGACAAAGATTTAAAAAAAACAAACAAACAAAAAAAGAGTGCTCCATGTATGAGTTATTGGGTGTTTTTCTTTCCCACAAGAAATTACAATACTAAATACCATACACAGCTTTTGGTATAAGACAGCAGGAAATTTTTTAGCCTTCAAAACTTTCTGATTATAAACTGTGTTCTAAATCTATAGGGGCTACGTTCCAAGTCCCACGCTCTTTTACAAGTATGTCACTTACAGACCTACAAGTGAGAAGGCAAACTTCCCCATGGCAGTTCTGAAATCTGATGTAAGACTCAGAGGCCAGGGCCTCAGAATGCCGGTTATACCAGACACTTATATTTTAAGATCTCCTCTAAGATTTTAGTAATTCCATGTATCCTTTTTTTTGCAGTCCTATGTCCTAGGGAAGTGGAATTTTGTTGCATTATCCTTCATCCTAATCTACTTAGAGATATATCCAAAGATATACATTTCTTTAACCCAGGAAGCCAGGACTGAAAGCAGGATATATATTAACAAAGCTTTTTCAAAGACCCCTAATAGTTACGTAATGCTTGAGGATTGGGCTGACGTGAGCTATGGGGTTATATTAGATCTTATAGATATTTCTATTTGCATATATGTATACTGTATATGTATGTGTATGACTTAGGGCTATGCTGGCATATTATTTTCTATGTGCTCATTTACTATAAACAGCAGGCAAGCAGACATTTCACCCCACCCCTCACTCTGGTCCACATCATTCAAAAAATATGGCAGGATTTCTATTCTAAATTAAATACATCCGAGGTTATGTCTTTTATCAATTCTTTATTCTTGGTATCTCAACATTCTGAAATCTTCTTCCTTTGTTTCAAAAAGGGAAACTGCTGAAAGCATTTCCACCTGGATGTTTAAATTATTTAAGTTGCAGGAACCAGACCTTTTCCCTCCTGAGTAGTTGTGGGTTTTAAAGGCTAAAATTGCTTCATCATGCCAAAGTGAAAGTATGCATAAATTATTTAGTTAAACCTGAGAAAATACAGACTTTTTCCAGTGATCTTTCAAGGGCTGCCGACTTAAATTTCAGAAGAATGGTAGGATTTTTTTTCTTTCTCTTAGGAAATGTATGTATTTGCTATGTCTTCTGTCAGTTGAAATGTGAACAAAATTACAAAATTATGATTTTTTTTTTTTACAAATCCCAGCCTCATAATATCCAGTGTATCTGTGTCATGGCCAAGGTGAATGGTGTGATATAAATCAATATCACTAGTCCCCATCCAGCTGGCAAGAACTTGATGTATTCTTATTAAAGTCAGGTAACTTGCTATGTCTCTCCTTGATGCTAACAAATGCTGGTGAGCATTATTAATTCACTTTCTATTTATCCAGAATTTGTATTTCAAGGGTGAAAATACATAGTAAGGTAATTCTTAAATATTATAAATGCTTGGTTGAAATTCTCAGTTTTGTTTATTTATTTATTTTTTACTTTAACTCCAGTAAATAAAAATGCCTGAAAAGTGTAACATACTGTGTGGTGCTGATGGTGGTGGTGGTGGTGGTGTATGTGTATCACATAGATAACATTAAAGAAGCAATGAAAATAGTCCATAAATATGGGCAGTATGGGGCCAATTTCAAGTTCCTATAGACTAAGGGCCTCAGTTTCTCATGGATATTATAGGATCTGTGACATTACACCTCAGTTCTCTAAATTAGTCTTAGCATGAGTAGTCCAACTACATCCTCATGACAGGGAAGATAGCACTTTTAATTGAATACCTAACCTCAGATCCTGAGAGGAGCATTAATTGGGATAGAAAAATAAATGTCAACCAAAAAAGTACTTATATGAGTTTTTAGTACACAGCTGTGTGGAATCCACTTGAATTTTATGTTCAAATAAATTGGGAGGTGAGAGTGAATATTGTAGGAGATCAGCCTATAACTTTGATGAGTTATTATAGAAATCAAAAAACCCTCACAAGATAAAAACCTATTCCATCCCAAAATGATGGACGTAACTTATCCCATTAACACATGTTTAACATATTGCAGACCAGGTGCTCTTCCTTAGATCTAACTCACTTTTAGTTCAGTTGCTTTTGACCTTGCCTTAGTTCCCCCTCCTCGTCTCTTCCCTCTCCTGCCCAGGCACAGATGTGCCCACAGAATCAGATGAACAAGGATATTTCACTTACACTACCATACTCTGCTAAATAGCTGAAAATCCTACTTTGGCTTGTGTGTGCTGACTTAGATTTGTAGCCCAGAGGTGATGAAAAGAGCACAGAGACTCTGGATTCAGATAGGATCTGGAGGTCGGAATTAGATCCAGGTTCTACAGGTGATTTGGGGGATAGTCACTCACCTATAAAATCATCATAATAATTGCTCCTTCTTCCTTCAAAAGACTATTTTGAGAATCAAGTGAAAAATGTCTATGAACGGGCTCTGTATTGATTATTGCTTAATCTAACAGTCAGTGGATTCATGCACACATGCCAGGTATTATTACGTATTACATTATTACAAGCTGTCCTCCTAAACTTAGGAGAAGAAAAGAGGTTTTTTAAGGCACACAAGAGACTCTGGAAATAGAGATATTACAGGAAGCCTACAGAGACTGACAGTGCATTTTTTTTACAAGTATTTCTCCTGGGAGGGGTGAATGTGTGACCCTTTGGGGATGCCTCTCTGACCAGGACTGTGGGGGGAAACCCTGGCTGTTGGTGACTGTGAGAAATTGGGTAACTGAGAACAGACAGGAGGGACACTTCGTAGTCAGGTGACTCCTTTCTAACTGCAGCAGGTTCTCAGATCCTTAGGCTGGCCCAAGATGAGAGAACAGTCAGTAAGGAGAGACTGGCACAGTGAGCGTACGTTTCTGTGTTATCTGATTGTGAGATCTGCTTGTGTGCATTCTGATACAGTACTAGACTTTAAGCCCGGTCACTGTACCAATGACTATGCAAGAGTAGGATCTAAGACCAAGGGGACATTTTATGCCCCCTCAAATGGATTAATTAATTACTTCAAGAAAAGCTATTGGATAACCCCACCAAACATATTAATGACATCAATGATTGTATTTTACATAATGTAATGATTTTTTTATGCCAAATACACAATATATCAAAGAATTCACAAAAGTTTCCCCATTTGAGTCAGGGTTAACCATGACAGAAGTAATCAAGATTGGTCCAAGAAAAAAAATAATTAGAACTTTCGAACTTGTCTAATTCACACTGCAGTTGCTAGAGGAAAATTGAAATGAAAGGTGCCAAACAAGAGATGTATCAATACTTTTTAAGAGCTTTTAAAAGCCCACAAACTTCTCATTGAACAATCTGCTTAGGCTAAGGGCTGGAAGAGTCACTCATATTCACTCAGCTGTGCTTAGATTTTAAATTGTTGTTTCCCTTTCTCTTACACTACTATAAGAGAAAGGAAATGCCTCGGAAAATAAACTCTGTTAAAATAACTTTA